>NC_053407.1:9460356-9497856 GCF_016859285.1 Xiphias gladius | reverse complement strand
AGCTGCTAAGCATGGTTATAGACTGTAAACACTTAGTCAGCCTTTTCTCAAAACTTCCAGCACTTAAGTCTTTAAGTCAGTGCTCAGTTCCATGTCGCGATCCATGAAGAAAATCTTGTCTGTAGGGGCTGTGTCACTCTTCTTTGGATGTGGTATTCTGGCTAGATAAAGAGCAATTAGGAAGACAAAAATGTGTGCACGCAGAGACAAAAGCAGAGGGGAGAGAGAATTGTTTGTAGTCTGTTTCAACGGCAGTGTGCCCGGCAATTTACTGTACATGGATTCCCACAGGTCTGCAGGCTTGGCACGGATGCTTTCCTTAGGCTGCACAAAAGCACTGAGTCACCCAGAGGCCCCATGTGTCAGTTCCAAGAGGGTCACTGTGTGCAGGCTAGCCTTTCCATTGTAGTCTGTGTTTGTCTGGCTTGGCCTCTTAATCAGGAGAGACCCGCTGCAGAGAGAGGGGAGGCAATCTTATCTGTTTATTCTGTCTCCCATCGCTCTGTCTCTCTCTCAGCTGCCTCTCAGGGTGCATCTGCTGGCACTGACAAAGAATACCAATCAGCCTGGTGTTATCAGCTTTATAACACCTCCATCTTTTTATTTCTCAATGCCATCATCCTCACTCATTATATTTCCACCACTTAGTCAAACAAAGGGATAAAGGACTGTAGAAAGGAAGGAGGGAGGTGGTGTGTAGGAAAGAGGAGACAGAGTGGGTCAATATCCACGCTCCCTACATTAGTGCTCTAATTCTTCTTTACCCCAGGCGAGTTCCTGAAAAACTCGAATGACTGAGGAGAGTACAGAGTACTTAGTCAGGGATCAAAATGAAAATGGTCTGTTGTCATCTAGGAGTATTATGATGGAGGGCGAAACCGCTTAAAGGCTTCTGGACAAGAATGGATAAAAGTATTAGAAACAATTGTCCATGGAGAGATTAGAGCAGAAAAGAAAAAGGAAAGGATTCAAGGACTGAAGAATTTAAATCTTTCCCTTAGCCTTGTTTATTCTGTTACTTCAGTGTTCATGAACTTCTGAGCCTCTGTGAATCACTGTGTTTATCAGGCTGTACCCTGAGGGAGAGGATATGTCTGGGATGCAGCTTTACCTTACTCTCATATTCACACACTCACACAGTTACACACCTGCACACACAAACATAGGCAGCTTCAGACACACAAACATCTAGCCCTAATTCCTTATAATGTAAAAAGGACATATAAAGACATAAACAATGAAATTCATATTGATTAGTCAGTTGTCATAAAATTAATTTTCATTCATCAAGTAAGAATAGCAAACATTGTTCTTTTTAAAACATAGTTGCTTCATTAAATGGTTAAGTGTTTTCTTTCTTTCTTTCTTTCTTTCTTTCTTTCTTTCTTTCTTTCTTTCTTTCTTTCTTCTGTCTGCCTGTCTTGAAGGCACTCTGAATTAAAGCCTCCCCTCATACTTCTCCCTCTGTGCTTTTTTTATCTTCCATTCCAGCCCGACGACTCTTGTACTCAATGAATGGCAGGAGTGAGGGAAGTGCATGTTTCGAGTGTGCCTGTGGCCATGTGTATTTTTGAATATTTATTTGTGTGCTGGAAAGGCCTGAAGGGTAAGCCTTGTGTTTTTGTGGTCGGCTTGTTCATGATCTGAGGCCACATTACCAAGCAGAGATAGAGTTACATATGACACAGTTTCAGCTGGTACAGTTTGTGCAGTTTGTCCTAATGGGTTTTCTTCCTGTCTGCTCAGACTGATCAGTTCTTATTGTTTAAAGGCAAAGCATAACATTGTGTGCTCCTTTTATTCCTTTTGTTGATAAGCGGATGAAAAATTAGAGTGTTTACAGAGGAGAGGAGAATGTAAGGATGGCTTTGAAGAAAAAAGAGAGGAAATAAAGAGTCATTTGGGATTCCATGAACAAATCTTACGCCCAGCTGCCTCTCAGTCTACCGATTTAATGTCCATTCAGACAGTTATAGACTGAGCACACATCACTGAGGCATCCTGGGAGAGAGTCCAAGCATCTTTCTTATCATGAGCAGACCTGAGCCAACTTGAATCACTTTAACAAACCACGTCTTTTTAACTAAACACAGCCTGGCAGTCCTTCCAGCTTTACACAGAATGCACGGTAAAACATTGTGATGGGGAGAAAGCAACAAACGTGATGTTACATGGATTTACCACGATAAAGCACATAAGGCATTTTCAGCTGTTATCCTGCATTGTAGATTTTTTTTCCCTGAGTGCCAGCATTATAGCATATTGTTATCAGAGGAATAATTCAGTGCACCACCTACATTTTCATTTCAGTAAGGAGGAGCAGAAAGCAGGGCAATTCACATTCACCCTCCGCACTGTCTATAAAACATTCATATCACGCTAGCTTAGTGTTTATGTAGACAGTAATTCATGAGTAGAAGAGCTTTCTATCAACTGAGGAAATTAAACTAAAGGATTTAAATTGCACAGCAGAGCATGTCTGGGCTCTCAGCATTACAATAATACACTATAAACATCAGGACTACTGGTAGCTTAAAGCACACGAACACACACACAAATACATTATATATGCTTGCAAAGTTCCGATTTTAAACATGCATCACTGAATTTTTTCAAACGTATTTTTAAGATTGTATTTACTTTAATCTGTTTTAACCCTCTGTTTTATTTGTTAATTTAATTAGTGTGATTGACCTCAGTTGTTGCTGGGCTGTGATTACCCAGCTTCCCCTTGCTTGTGGAAATGTGCTTGTGTGTTTTTATAGATGACAGATCTCTTGACTTGGCACTTTTCCCTGTGGCTGGGAAGCACATGGGGACATTTATTTGTCCTTGTTAAAGGGCGAAATATGCCAGAGCAATGTCTCTCATAAAAATACTATTAATGGCTCATCATGGGTATGGCTTTTAAATTCATCAAAGTAACTTTGGGATATTAAACATACGAAACAGAAAAGGAATTGTGTTTATTAAACATCCTTTAACCTCACTCAGACTGGGTGCCTGAGAAAACCTAACATCTGTGCGATGCTAAATTGCTTCCATTTAAAGGGGCACTCCACCGATTTCGCACATGAAGTTAAGTTTACTTGCCCCAAAGAGCTCTACTCAACCTGTGAAAACAGTTGTATAATGTCTTCTGTGGCTCTGGAGGGAGCTGATGATGCCATTATGATGTCTTTAGGGTTATCTCAGCTTGGGCTTGAGATTTAAAAGGGAGAGTCTGTACAGGAAATTGGGAGGTGTGGGTTTAAAAGAAAAGGGCATTTAGGAAGCAGGGAGGATCTAATGAAAGACACTATTGTGTTGGATTATGGGAATTGTAGGATCCAGTGTCAAGTCAGAATTACTCAGCCTCTGCTGCTGTGATTTAGACCTTTTTTTCCCCTCAGTCTATTGTGAGTGTCCCAGCTTTATGGACCCATGGAGTACCCATTTAAGACATAGACATTCACTAATCAAACACAGGAAATTGCATCATCTGCTTCATCTGAAATTTAGCATGAGAGACGACAGAGAAAACCTGCAACTTGTGAATTAGAAACTCCACGTTTCCTCTCATCCTGCCCAACTGTTTACCTGCCCAGACTGCAGTCAACAGAGTGAGTGAATGAATGATTCAGGAATGAATTCTTGTTGTTTCATGCCTTACTGCAGGCTGATGTGTGTTTGTGTGTGATGTCTTGTAACTGGAGGTGGATACATCACATGTTACCCTCTGACTTATGTCTCTAATAATTATTTTGTACTTGATGCTGTTCTTTTGGGATTATTTATGAGAATTCTGAGCTGGAGGAGACACAGTCTGTTTCTTTTTCATACAAATTGACTATTTGGCCCTGCTTAAAACTCTCATGACAGTGCTGCGGCATGTTTTACAAGCAAGTAAATCACAAAGTGGAAGACCTAAAAATAAACATATGAGGGCACACAAGCATCAGCTTTGATTTCATAGCATGCGGGTACACATGCGGCAGCAGGAAACAATCTTTCTGTCTGATCGGACACTCTGTCCAACACGCATGCAGACACACACACACTCACACACACTCACACACACACGCTCTCATTTCATGACGCTGACAGCTGCGTGGCTACGCAGCAGCAGCAGTCCCCCATGTCTCTCTCCATGGTACTGAAATCCCTGATGTGGTTGGCTGGGCTGACCATCTGGACAGGACTCAACTGTGTGTGTGTGTGTGTGTGTGTGTGTGTGTGTGTGTGTGTGTGTGTGTGTGTGTGTGTGTGTGTGTGTGTGTGTCAATCATAAGAATTTTGCTCCTCATGAGTCAACTAATACCATGGTTTCTGCTTCCCCATAATTTGTCACAACATTGCAGTAACAGAGATTAGGGCCGAGCAAGTACTCTTTTGGTTGATATTTAAATCACTTCATGGTCAAGATTCAAAGCTGTCCTTTTTTAAATCGAGCAATAAAGACAGTGCATTTCTCATCCTGTATGTTCTTGAAATATAGTTGGGTTACAGTTACTACAAGTTATTGATTTCTTTAATCCACATCTATTAATGTACCATTTAAAACCGTAATCTAATTTAATTTTCTCCTTGTCACATTATTCATCAATTAATCTCTGACTGTGTAGCAATTAACAATTAATTAAAGGTATTCTGAGTGTCACCATCATTATAAAAATTTCAGATAATCATCTCATTAAATTCTACATTAATTAGAACTTGAATACATGAGGACACATAAATAAATTATAAAAATGGGTTGAGGTTGTTGCTCTTGCCTGTGTCCATATTTATGCGGTGGCTGAAAACTCCAGCTTCTAGCATGTGCACTTAGATCTAAGCTTTGCTCTCTGCCCTTGAAAATTTAATCAAGTCTGGACCCGTGGCTAGTTTTATATTCCTATCTATAAATAAACTTGTTTTTACAGTCTATGTTGGTGGGTAGAACTCATACCTTGCCTTAATCATGAAAGTCTGGTGGAGATTAATTGCTGTTGTCGAAATAGTTCACCCTTTTTTCCCTCCTGCTGTATGTATACATACAAGATCACACACCCACAGGCCCTCCCCTGACTCCTCATTAGGGCCTGCAACAGACAGGGAAGAATTTCAGGGTTACATACACACACTCCTTCTCTCACACTGGTGCAGCGGCTGGTTTGTTCCCTCTGTCTGCACCTCTTTCCATGGCCCCGGGGATGAATATCTATAGAAGGGAACCCTATTGTCTGGACTCTACCCACTGAGGCACAGAAGGCTGAGGAGCCTCAAGGTTGAATGCATTACGGGGTTTTCAGTACAAAAAAACCCAAACAGGCTGCCAATCAGTGATTCCATATTAATATCATCCTTAGGAAGTAGTATTAAACTTTAATTTTCCATGCTGTAATCTGTCTTGAATAATTGTGTTATGTTTGCCAATTAGGACACAGATACAGAGCGCTGCAGATCCCTCACTGTAATGATACAGCATGTGGTATTGTCAGCGCTGTTCGAGTAATTAGCCTGAAAAATACAGAGCTGTCACAGTGTTATTTTTAGCCCATCAGAAGCTATATACAGTGAAACAGCAACAGGAGGGCCAGAGCGTACTGTGCTCCTTTATGTGCAAGCGTTGAACCTCAGCCATTAGTGTCGCTCACCGTGATTTCCTTTAAGAGGAGCAGTAAGCAGATGGAGTGAGCGGACCTCCATGAGGGAGGGTTGTTATAAAACCATCTGCCTCTCGTTATGCATCCAAGACCCACCAATTCTCCGTGGCTGAGTAGATGCTGATTCACTGCTTGTAACTGGGGCAGCCTCTCTTTTATAGTGTGTGGTTCTACGTTTTTGTCAGTTGGCCTGTTTATCAACAGGGCTGGGTTTCAAGCCGAAATATTGGAGAAAATGTGTCCGTACAGTATTGAAAACTGCAGAGTATCAAAAGTTGGCATAGAGCGCTTAGTCAGATACTTAGTCTTCTTCATTCATTCTTTAATTTGTTAGTTCCTGATATAAGTCATACAATAAGTTTATTATGTTTTACTTTTTATTTGGGCAAATTTTTACGGCTGCAGTAGTGCGACATTTGTAGAAATGCACTTGTTTATTTTCCTCTGTTTCCAGTCTTTATGAAGCGACTGCCTGCTAGCAGTCGCTTCATATTTATCTTACAGGCATGGGAGTGGTATCAATCCTTTCATCTAACTCTCGGCATGAAAGTGGACAAAACGTCAAACTACTACTGTAAGACATGCAATAATTATGCATTCAGACGTTTAGAATATTTTGCAAAATGTAATAAAGATTTTTGTATTAAAAAGTAACTGAAAAAACTCCAGTGCCAATACCTACCCAGCCCTGTCTGTTTTTGAGTAGGCCCCCAGTCATAGGACACAAAGTACAGTAACAGTGAAAGTAATGAATCTCCTCTCTTCAGGACCCAGTGAGGCCAGATTTTCACTTTCCCTCCTGTAGGGCTCAGCTGTTGCCGTGGGGCCTGCTCGGACGTTGACAGCCTTGCATCTCACTCAGTCACACTGTGCTTAGAATTCATCAGTCGTTTTATTCCACAGGCCCTCCCACTTAATCATTCCCTACAGTCACATTGTGCTTTCTCCAGAGAGCGAGAGAGGGAATGGGGGAGTGTGAACAAGAGAGTGTGAAAGAGAGTGAGAAATAAAAGAGATGCAGAGAGAGACTGAGAGGGGGAAATGAGAAAGAATTATAGTACAGTGTTTTTTGCATGAGTGTTTTCTGGTCATTACAATGCAAGTCCGTGAGGACAGTTTTTGTGGTTGGATGGCTAAATGTTCTGTGTATTTAAAGATGTTTTGCTGGACTGATTATCGCTGGCTCCTATTCATATGCTAACTGATGCTTTTGTAATCCGAAAGGAAAAAACAAAAGGGTCTATTGAATTGGAATAAATATATAATCATTGAATAATACTTGATTTACCTGGTTTGCAGCTTGTAAATGAATGGTGAGTTCATATTGACAGACTGGAAAAGTGTGAGCATCATTTTTACCATTCGTTTTAGCTGTTTGACCATGACCGTGAACATTAGGAAAGGACGGTACTGACAATGACTCGATGACTTGTTTTACAGGCATTTATTGTTGGTCTGCTGGCCGGTGATGACTAGTAAAACAGTTGGTCAGGTGAGAAAGAGGGAGGTGATCAATAAAGCTAATTAGGTGGCACTCAAATCTCTCTGCTGGTGAATCGGCTCCTCTCATTCACTCACACGCAACCACAAACCAATTTATTAGCCTCAATTTATTTAGTTGAACCTCATAACTTATCATCATAGTGGCTAAGCATCCACAAGACAAGCCCTCCTCTCTATACTCCAAGATCTGTACTAAAGTGGATTTCTTCCCCCCATCTAATAGCATACTGTAAGCTGCTCAGTTAACCTGTTAGCTCCTGAATCGACAGGAGAAACATAAAATGAAAAAAAGACTGGTGCAGTGGGAAGAAAAAACAGCTGCACAATGGGGCTAATATCTTTCTCCAAATAACAGATGTTTATAGATCATAAATCATTCATCGCGAACAGAGAAAATGTTGTTATTATGGTGAGGTGGGATTGGGAAAACTGCGTGTGAATTATTAACACATCCAGTCCAAACTATACGGCCCCCTCATGATTTAGGCTGCATGGTCGATTTGGTGGAACAACTCTGTCCAGGAACTACATCCTGAAGACTGTAATAACTATTACATGCTGTAATGTTTACGGTTCCCTGTGTCAATTGTAAGCCATAAAATAATTTTCAGACAAGGCGGTCTCCATCCATTGTCACTCACAGAGGCCACTGCGAGCATCATGCCCATTTTTCCAGCTGGTCTGTTGAGAAAGGGAAGGATGGGTCATGGTATTTATTGAACCACCAAGGCAGTAGCTGCATGGGTGTCGAGGAGCAGTTATAAGTCAGGAATTTCTATCAATGCTCAGGCAACCTTGTCAGGAAAATAGTGGACGAATGCAGGTTCATACAATATAAAATGATATGTTATTCTCTTAACCTTGCACCTTAGCAAAAATATTGTTGGCCCATGCAGTCTACTGAGCTTTTGTGCAATTGTCACTGCACTGGGTTGGTACAGTAGGTTTATTGTGGTAGGCCTCTTTTGCTGTTGATGCCGGCTTTGATTTCCTCAATCAGGCCGCGGCTCCTTCATCATGACAAGTCAGCTCTCGGTGCCGTGAAAACCTGTGTCAGGAAAATGGGAACAGTGTTTCTATTGATCACAGTGAAACACCATTCCACATACACAGAAAGAAGGTATCCTTGGGGAACGGCCTCTGGTAGTGTGCTCTCGGTGCTCTGGGTGGTCCAAAGAACAGCAGGAGTATGCCTAGTGGTCAAATGTGAAAGATGTGCTAGATTTACTCTACATACCAGTGGATGCAAATCCCTCTCATTAGGATGCTGATGTTATATGACAGGATTTGGATCACTTGTGGTTGTTGGTTGTGTATTCTTTTATATTATTCTTTTTTTGCATTGCTTTTACTCCGTCCCCATCTTCTAACCATCCCTCCTTTTCTTCCTGCCCAGGCATTTGGCCAGGCCTACACCAACCAGCGTAAGGTGGCTGAGGATGGGGAGACCAATGAGGAGACGCTGCTGCAGGAATCAGCCTCTAAGGAGGCCTACTACACGGGCCGTCTGCTGGAGCTTCAGACGGAGGTGACGTTAAGCCGCTCTGTGGCGTCAAACGCCCAGGCAGAGAACGAGAGGCTCAATGCCCTCGTGCAGGAGCTACGAGAGGTGAGCTTGTCTACACTTACAGACTGCAGACGGAGGATTTTATTACTGGCTAGACAAGGGAGACACAGGAAATCAGGTGTATATGTGAGAAAACAGTAACGAATTAGCTGGCAGTAGAACTCCGGACAGCTGTGGTTTGTAGCGTGTATTATTTATATAAATAGAATATTTATTTTGAATATTTATCAGTATTGTTTCAGTGGTGTACTGTGAAAATGTTAGTTTTAGAATTTACTGTTAATATAAAATGAGCTGCAGCTGCATAGCAGTTTGGGAATTGCTGAAACTGAGTAACCCCCCCCACACACACAAGAAAAACTTGCAGCTTCGTCCATGGTCATACTAAATTTGTGAAGAACAACATGTCTGGTCTTATTTGCAGTGCATTAACTTACATGAGATCCAGTGTCTGATGAAGGCCAGAGGTCACAGTGACAGGCAAAACGGGGTCAAACCTCACACACAGAAAACAATATACTTCTGTGTACGTGCAAGCATGTGTTTATGCATGCATCCTCTACATGTCTGCAGCCACTGTGTCAGGCAGTGCAGAAGTTCGAACCGGGGTCAGACACCGCGGCCACGACCCCATTGTGGGGGGCAAATCCGGTGTTAAGCTGGGGAATAAGTGAAATGCCCTGAGCTCGGCACATGTGTAGGGACAGAGTGAGCCAGGCTGCTCTCATCACAGAACCAGCACTACACCCACAGGACACACACTCCCATTCACTAAATTCATCAGGAAGTGTTGTGAGGTTCAACTGTTACTCTCTGTATGTGTTATAGTGTGAACCCCCAGAATGTCAAATGTCAGAATGAACATAAGCAGTGTAATGTAACACACAGCAGGAGCATATTGAACAAAATGAATATCTTGAATTTGGAAGCTAATTACCAAAGAAGCCAAGTCCATATATTCATGATGAGCTGTTATTTTTCCCATGCGCACCTGTCAACTGTTTGCATCATGATCGTGGCTCTTTGATGATGTGTTCATCAAATTCCTTCTGTCTGCCTTTGAAATCCTCATTTGCATGTGTGATGCCCGTTAATGAGGGGGAGTTGCCTTTTCATGGTGAGAAGCAGGTGTTGCAACCACATCGGGGGCTTTATTTGTCACAAATCACATCTAATCAAAAGGTTTTTCATAAACACTAGTAGCATATGCAGATTCATCAAGAAAAAACCTCTGGGGAAAGTTTACTTTTGGTAGAGAAAGTTGGCTTCTGCTGTTTTTAGTCAGCAGGCGTACATCAGAACATCCGAAATTACAAAAACTGATGAATATATATTTGTGTGACCAACTTACTGTATATTTATTCCAGATCCTGTCAGGAATGGAGGAGATTTTGTCTTTATTCCCCATTACCACGGCTACAGTGCTGATAATGATGAATGAATATAACATGGCTGGACTTCTGCCACGGTTGCCAGTGTATCATGAATCTACCAAAGCTATCACAGTCACAGTCAGTGCTTTGAACTCCAGGTCAGGGGATGGGTTGCCCAGCTCTGCCCCGTGACGGGCCCAGTGCCAGCGTTGTGTGCCGCACTGTCCCTGACCCCGGGCGCTGTAGCCCCTGATCAGCTGCGCTTCTATAGAGCCTCACTGACTGATAATTGGCCTCTAAGCCTGCGCACTTCATACCCAGCTCAGTGTTAATTCCCCACATTGGCGTGAACATGTAATTGTACAACATGTAGTTATATCCATAATATGTTATTGTATGATTCAGTTTTTCTTAAAATGTCATGTTTGTTTTCTCTTTTCTTTACCTGTGTCAGTATAAAATTATTTTTCAGCCCTACTGTACGTCTGTGCACTTTGCAGTTTGGCGTCTGCTGTTAGGGTGCTGACTCATTACAGTTAAGACAATGAAACTGTTTCCTTTCGCCCTCATGCTGTCAGAGAGGAGAACTATAATTTAGGTTATGAAGAGGCACTGAATTCTGCTCTTTTTCTCCGCCTTCCCTCCTTCTGCTTCCTCCTTTCTCTTCATTGTACCTGTCTTTCTCCCCCTGCTTTTCTCTTTCCGTCCCTCTTTTCTGGGCTCCAGAGTAACGAGACGATGGAGCTACAGAGGAGCAGGATGAGGGAGGAGATCAAGGAGTACAAGTTCAGAGAGACCAGGCTTCTTCAGGATTACACAGAGCTGGAGGAGGAGAACATCACGCTACAGAAACTGGTTTCCACACTCAAGCAGAGCCAGGTCAGTATGAAATTCTTCAGCGTTTTAGTAACATTTCACTCGCAGGTTTCCTCTTTCATTTCATTTCTCAACTGTACCACACACCAGCGAACTTTGTCCCAGACAGATCTGTCATCGCTTTTACTGATGACACGCCAACCCCTGTCTCGGTTGAGATGAACGACTCACACTCAGTTTCCCAGTGTCACCTCCAAAACTATATATCAATATAACATCACCATTGTGATGTAAGACTTTCTTACTGTAAGGGTTATGTTACAGTAAGTGACAGTCTTTTTAACTGAATTAAAAAGGAATGCCTTTACCGGCTCTGTAACCAAATCCAAATTACTGTTTTTTTTTACCACATTATCCAGCCTAGTTTTAGATTAAATCTGGCATGAAAGCCGTGTTCTGCATCTGTCTCCTGGATTCCATTCAATTCAATTTTATTTATATAGCGCCAAATCATAACAGAGGTTATCTCAGGGCACTTTCATGTGGAGCAGGTGTAGACTGTACTCTTTATAGTTATATTTACAGAGACCCAACATGTATCTCAGACTATCTGTCAGACAGGCCCCAGTTTGTTCAGCTGGGGGGGCACCCTATCTGATTTGGTGGTTAGTAACACAGGAGCGCCCCAGGGGACTGTCCTGTCTCCATTTCTGTTCACTCTTTATAACCAAGTTCTGATGACACTGCGGTGATGGAGTGTATTAGAGGTGAGCAGGAGTCGGAGTACAAGGAACTGGTGGCTAACTTTGTGGAGTGGAGCAGCAGGAATCCTCTGCTCCTAAGTGTGGAAAGGAACAAGGAGATGGTGCCATCTACTGTGCTGGGGTCTGCTGGGAGAGCAGCATCTGTGCCAGAGATGCCAGCAGGATCAATAAACGCCCACAAGGCCGGGACCGTCAGTGGTCAGAACCTGGAAACGTTTGAGTCAGTGAGGAGCAGGAGGTCACTGAACAAACTGCTCTCCATCATGGACAGTGCATCCCGTCCCCTCCAAAACAGCGAAGCTCGTTTTCTAACAGACTCCTCCATCGCAAAGAACGTTACAGGAAATCATTCCTACTCTACACCATAGCACTGTACAACAGCTAACCTCTGTGCCACAGGGGAACACACTGCTGTACTACCATTTGTACCCTCCTGTCGACATCATTCTTTTACTGCATTTATTATACACTGCCAGTGTATACATTGTATATTTTTATTCAATATCTGGCTCTGCAGTTTTGGTTTTAAATTTAAATCTATTGTTATCCCCAGTCTGCTGCAACATGATAATTTCCCTCACAGGATCAGTAAAATATATCTATCTATCTTTATAACCAAAATACTATATTGTCACATTAGAAATATCAACTCACTGAGTCAAAAATGGTGTTGAGTTTCATTTTAATTTAAGTTTAATTTTGTACCAATATTGCCAGGCTCTAAAGGGTTTTTCTTTTAATTGAAAAGCAAAGATTTTAAATGGGAAAACACTTTTTATTAAAGTCTGAAGTCTCCTTTTTTTTTTGTACTTCAGTGCTGTTTTTTTTTTGTGGATTTTTTTTTTTTTTTTAGTTTTATTCACACCTTCCTTATGTCCTCTCTATTTTGGCTGAGAGGTGAGAGCTGAGATTGGGCCACCCAATCTTTAACAAACAGGATTCGATGTTTTAGAATCAAACTAAGTAATTTAATTAAATGTTCTCTACTCCTTTCTCTTGCTGTACTTTCTCTTTCCCCCCAGGTGGAGTACGAGGGACTAAAACATGAAATCAAGGTGCTGGAGGAGGAGACTGTTCTTCTCAACAGCCAGCTTGAAGACGCATTACGTCTCAAGGAAATCTCTGAGGGTCAGTTAGAAGAAGCCCTAGATGCCCTCAAGAGTGAGCGTGAGCAGAAAAACAACCTGAGAAAGGAACTGGCCCACCACATAAGCCTGAGTGACAGCGTCTATGGAGCCGGGGCCCACCTGGCACTCACCGTCACTGGTGTTGAGGGTCTCAAGTTCCCAGAGGAGACACACGGAACCAATGGCGCCAATGGCACCAACGGCAGCATCAACCCTGCTGCTAATGGCAATAATGAGGACAGTAACCGGCGCAACGGACACCTGCATACAGGCACAGGGCTGGCTAAAATGAATGGGGAGTACCGCCCGGCCGAAAAGGAGAAGCCTTGCACCCTGTGCCAGACCTGTTCAGTGAGCTAAACCTGTCAGAGATGCAGAAGCTCAAACAACAGCTGCTACAGGTGGGTCATAGGAAAGGGCCTTAGAGCAGGCTCAGTAAATCTCACAGTAAATTAAGTGACCCATAAAAACCCAAGTAAATTCCCCAGATTTATCCCACAAAAGAGAACATACTCTGTGTTCAGACTTATTGTGTCGTTTAACGTTAATTTTCAAGGTCCTTTGTGACGCCATTCGCACGTCACGTTGGGTGTGTGTAGAGCTGATATCTGCCATCGACACTCACTCTAAGACAATTTACTGCAGAGCAATGGAGCCAGAAACACACAGCACATCAGCAAATTGGTATACTCATCCACTTTCCCACACTATATTTGTAAGTGTTCACTGCTCCACCGATGAGAGCAGGCGTGTTCACAGTTGGAGCAAGGAAATGACAAGGTGATGACATTTAGCGAAAAAGAGAAACACAGGAAAAACACCATATAACACCACAGGCTGTGCTGAATGTCTGAATGTTAGTTTTCAAAAGAAGATTATTAAAGGCCTAAGTACATTTTCCACGGAAATCCATCATAATCACATTTTTTTGGCAGTGACCCACCTCACCCGTTAAGATGTAGCAGAAATATTTGTACATCTGATGCAGCGTTGATGATATCTCATGTGCGAAGGTGGGAGTAATGAAAACTACAGCCAAGCCATAGCAGGACATGGAGTCCAGTAGTAGATGAAGGCTGTAGTGGTAGATATTTGATTGCCATAGGAAAGGAAAATGTCATAGAATTGTTTTGTCCACTGTGCACTTACATTATACCGCAATTAGTTACAACCTTGCACTGTGATAAGGACATAAGTTATGTCCATATCAACAAAGACTATAAATGTAAAGCTTATATATTACAGTGTAGGAACCATCTTTCTCTTGCAGTCACTCATCGGAGTGCAACAAACATTCATAAACAGGCACACCGTATAGGAGGAATACATACAGTATGCTAAACTATATAGAAATGCTAGATAGACCAGATTCATGCTAAAATCTAATCAAGTCATCACTGTACATTTTTTCCCTAGCTGAGCACCATTGGGAAATAGAAAATTAGATTAGTGGCTGCTATATTAGAAGTGTGCCTTTCTCTGTAAACACAATTACTCCCTAATCAATTTTCTCTTTCAAGTTGACTATTCTGTGAAGGATGTAAATGCCAAAAGCATCAATGTCTAATTGCTAGTCGAAAAATCAATTTTGCAAAATCAATTTTGAATTTGTCAGTAAAGACATTGTTAAGGGAAGTTTATAGTTTGATTTAAGGATTTACTACAGTCATTAATTATCATTCCAATTTTTGATAGTTATTTAATTCTTTGACTTTCTTTGGGGATTGTACAGAGTTGGATCAGTGAACAGGTTTGGAGACAAAGAAGTTGCACCACGTCATTGCACACCTTTGCACAGTCAAGTTAGGTCAACTGATATGATACATTATCCACAATTTGCTCGCATTTGTTCACTTGCTGCGTAATAATGGAACTTGTCTTTATCTTTATTATCCCCTTAATGTTACAGAGTTTAGGCAGGTCAGACTGAGTCCAGCTATAGCTTTTATCAGCGGTCTGCTATTTCTATCATAATTTTATTGCTGAGAAACATTGGTAGGTTCATTTATATTGAATAAACCAATGTAGTTCATTGAATACTGTTAGTGAATGACATACTTGTCAGCATTCCCTTACTCTCTTGACTGACTCCCATGTTGGTGTGTACCCTTCCTTCCTACAGGTGGAGCGTGAGAAGGCAGCACTGCTCATGAATCTGCAGGAGTCACAGACCCAACTGCAGCACACACAGGGTGCCCTGACCGAGCAGAATGAGCGGGTCCATCGCCTCACGGAACACGTCAATGCCATGAAACGTCTCAATGGAGACAAAGAGCTCGACGACCCACAAGAGAGTGAGAAGCCTGATGGTGGCTCTGTATCACCACCAGCCAATGGTCACCATGATCCAGATATCCACGGGTTTGAGATCCTGGAGTGTAAGTACAAGGTAGCGGTGACCGAGGTGATCGACCTGAAAGCAGAGCTCAAGGCCCTGAAGGAGAAGTATAACCAGGCTGTGGAGGGGCAGGGAGACAGCCACAGTGACGACAGGGTCCAGGCACTGAGTGAACAGGTTTGTCATTGTTACATGCAGTGTAAATTTATGTTTTTACTGCTGTATCAATTGTAACATTGACTCTTCCACCAAAATAAATCTTTTTAATTGGAGAATATTAACCTCACTCATTTCGGTTTTGCATCCTATAACATTCCAACTGTCCAACTGATGTTTTTCCAAGCAGGTAACTCATTTGGAGCGCATTTGTCGTGATGGCCGGGAGAGGGTGGCAAGCCTGGAGGCAGAGCTCCGAGCGGCCACGAGCACAGCCACAGAGAGCCAAGGCATGCTGAACGCAGCACAGGATGAGCTGGTAACCTTCAGTGAAGAACTGGCACAGCTCTATCATCACGTCTGTCTGTGCAACAACGAGACACCCAACCGCGTCATGCTGGACTACTACCGCCAGAGCCGCGTCACACGCAGTGGCAGCCTGAAAGGCTCAGACGATCCTCGGGCTTTGCTCTCGCCTCGCTTGGCACGACGCCTTGCTGCGGTATCTGCAGCTTGCTCCTCTGAGTCCCCACGCAGTCCCATGGACTCCCCAGCCAAAGACGCCCATCACAATGAGACAACAACCAACATAGTGGACTCTACATCCTGCCATAGCAGCCCCACCCGCAACCCCACAGGCTCCCCAGTCATTAGCATCTCTCCTTGCCCATCTCCATTGCCCTCAGAGGCAGGTGGGGACCTGCGGAAGGAGCCCATGAATATCTACAACCTGAATGCCATCATCAGAGACCAGATCAAACACCTCCAAAAGGCTGTTGACCGCTCACTGCAGCTGTCCAGGCAGCGGGCTGCAGCCAGGGAGCTGGCACCCATGCTTGACAAGGACAAGGAGTCGTGCATGGAGGAGATACTCAAGCTCAAGTCCCTGCTCAGTACCAAGAGAGAGCAGATAGCGACACTCAGACTGGTGCTCAAGGCCAATAAACAGGTGAAGGTTTTTCTTTGCTCTTAATATGTCATGAAAAAGTCATAATATGTGATTTCCATGGAAACTGAAGGGTTAAATCCAAATCTCCTCCTTTGCAGACAGCAGAAGTTGCGCTGGCTAATTTGAAGAGCAAGTACGAGAATGAAAAGGCAATGGTGACAGAAACCATGATGAAGCTGAGGAACGAGCTGAAGGCTCTGAAAGAGGATGCTGCCACCTTCTCGTCTCTAAGGGCCATGTTCGCCACAAGGTGAGAGGCGTTCCGGGAATATGAATCTACTAAGACGCAGAAGTATACATTGAAAAATTTTTGAGTGTGTAAAAACGCATAGGAAATTTGCATGAGTTACTGAATAATGAATTGTATCTAAACAGAAATCTGTGCTTTTATCTCCCTCTCCCTAGGTGTGATGAGTATGTTACCCAGCTGGATGAGATGCAGAGGCAGCTGGCAGCAGCAGAGGATGAGAAAAAGACATTGAACTCCCTCCTCCGTATGGCTATCCAGCAGAAGCTGGCCTTGACCCAACGCCTGGAGGATCTGGAGTTTGACCATGAGCAGACCCACCGTGGCCGCGGCGCTAAAGTGCCCAAGATAAAAAGCAGCCCGCCCAAAGTAAGTCGCAGAGGCGCCTTCACGGCTCCACCCAGCCCTACCAGGCTCCACAGCCACTCCATCATCACCACCCCTACCCTGAATACCTCCCTGACCCTTGGTAGCCCTCCCTCTGTAGGGATAACCACTTGTCCGTCCATGTCTGTGTGGATTTCAGACACACTTTCTAAAACAATCCAGACCTCAGCTTCAAATTTGCCTGACTTGAATTATTCCAATTTGTCTCTGGGCAGCCAGCCCATCATGATAGACACTGAGTGGCTAACCTTAGAGTTCAAACGACTCATTTATTCAAGACCAGACATAGGTCAACTGTCCCCATCAGACAAGCCCAGCACCTAGAGCCCTGCCGCAGTATCTCCTCACCTTCAGCAAAAAGGCGATGATTCAACCATCATCTGTACACTAGTATCCGCTGTGTACACAGTTCCCAGAAGCCTCGGGATTAGGTGGGATACAGAGGGGAGGAAAAACTGGTTTCGCATGTCTATGGTATGAACATGAAGCAACACTCAGGAAGAAGGAGCCTGTGACAGCCTGCTGCATCCTCAAAACAGCACTGAAGGGCTCACTTGCTATTGTTAAAGTTGACTGAAAGTTGGACAGTGTAGGATTTCCTAGTGAACACCCTTATGAATTTGACATCAGGCATTTTTACAGGCATCTGAATAGTTGCTACCATAACATATTATCATGTATCACTCTCCTACAGTACTGAGAAGTGTTTCAAAGTGAAAACCAAGCAAAAAATGTCTGCAGCATCTCTTTCAACATACAGCGACTCACAGCACTGCCCTGTGGCAGACTCAGTAAATTACATATTAGACTCTTTTTTTTTTTTATTCAAATGTAACCTATTTAGCCTATTTCTTTAAGCCTATGATATTTTTTCAATTATTGTGTGTTGTAAAATGATATTTCCTCTAGTTCATCTTTGCATGCCTTATTTTGTCGCATCTAAACCTCTGTCAAAAAGCATTTGACAGGCTCAGAGTGTGTTAAATAGTTAATGCGTTGCTTAGAGAAGTATTGAAACCAGTCAGACCTCCTCTCTGTGCCTTAACCTCCTCTGCGGTTGCTCGTCTGTTCACATCTCCTCATACCTTGCATGTAGTATAAAAAAGAAAAGCAAATGGGGACAAACTAAATCCATCTATTCCTACACTAATGACCATTCCCTGAAAAACCGCTCTTACGGGATTGCTGAGTCTTACCACCAGATGGCAGTGTCTGAACACATTTCCATTCTCTTTACTGTCAAATGCTGTTTGACCTTTTCTCTTCCTTCCTTATCCCACCTCAGATAATCATATATATCATTAGTAAAACAGGATAAACCTTTAATGGAACAAGACATTATACAAATGCTCTGTAAGTAGGTAAAATATTCAAAACCGCTTTTAAGAGAAACTGACAAGCTTGACTTGTGTGCACTTAAAATGAAGTTCCAAAATATAATGGCTATGAGTAGCAGGTATTCTGGAGTTGAGCAGGATTGGATTGTTCAGCATAAATCTCAAGTGTCTGTCCTTCTCCTTCTGTGCTATACAAATGAAAACAATATTGGATTTGCAAGTGTGTGTGTGTGTGTGTGTGTGTGTGTGTGTGTGTGTGTGTGTGTGTGTGTGTGTGTGTGTGTGTAAACGTGTCCATGTCTCTTAGGGTGCATTGTGTTGTTCACCTCAAGTGCTGATTGTGTAGCTTTGCAGAGACTGGTCCTGTCAATGTAGTCAGAGACTGGTTTGCATTATTAGTTACATTCACACAAGTGACATGTGGTTGAAGCAGTCGGGTCACACTTAGCCTGGCTTAGTATTTCCTTCTGCTTCTTCTGCTCTTTCTTCTCTTTGCTCTTCTTGTTCTCTCTTTTTTTTCTCGAACAGCTCTATTATTTTACACTGTAAAACGCTGATTTCTAGAAGAAATCGGGTTTCCTGTTCAAGAGAAAGCAAACCAAGCAAAACTACACGAGGAAGATTATCATATAAATTATGTAAAATATTAAACAACCCTGTGCTTTAGCTGTGCCATGAGAACAAGTGTATACAGACGAGGATGCGACTGTGGCTCGATTATGAAAACGAGAGCTACCGTGGTGCCAGCCACTCAGTCTCTTCGTCTCTGACAAGGCCTCCCCCTGTCTTGTCCTCCCTGTTTTCTCTGTTCTATTGTCTAACCCTGAGTGTCACCACTCTGTATATCTGTCTAATTTATCAGTTTCTTGTAGATTGTCAGCAGCCTGCTGCCTCATTACCGTCACTCTCCCCACAACTAAGGCGAGGGAGAGCGTCCCTAGCCCGCAGGTAACAAGCTGTAGAACCTGCTAGTAGTAAGGTCACCAACATCTATCTATCTATCTATCTATAGTGTACATGCCACAAAATTGTAGTTGTAGCCCATCACATCCTCTTTAATGTACATATAGACTTTTTCACTTCTTTTTATAGTAGCACATCTGCATCTGTACAACATAAATGGTCCTGCATGCTCTTAGTTTTCACAGTTTACATTAACTTGTTATGAAGAGGTTACGGCTGGAACCCTTGTATTGCATTAATAAAGAAACATTTCTCGCTGGGCGACAGCTTGATAGAATTGTTCGTCCCTTTGCATGTGCAGTTTTGCATGGCAGTTTTATACACATGCTATCACTATCTATTTAATGTCAAATCTCACTTGCAAGTTAAAATCATTAAATCAAAGTAAAGATTTAGTGTCAGAGTTCAAGGTTAACCTTGGATATTTTTTGCAGCAGCAGTGGTGGAGAGTAACTAAGTACATTTACTCAAGTACTGTACTCAAGTACAATTTTGAAAGCAATATTTTGGTTACTTTTGGTGATAAAATAATACAAATAATAATACATTATTATAGAATGAGCTACCCAGTAATATTTAAAGAGATTAGAATTAATTGCATATTTACCAACTGCAACATTAAATTGATCACACATTATTACACCAATATTTATAATCCAGCAATATATATTATTCTGAATTGGGTCATTCTGCATTATGAGTACTTTTACTTTTGGTACCTTAAGTATATTTTGATGCTAATACTTTTGTATTTTTGCTCAAGTAAAATCTTGATGGCAGGACTCTTACTTGTAATGGAGTAAATTTACACTGTGGTTTTGCTTTTACATAAGTACAAGATCCGAGTACGTCTTCCACCCATGCTCAGCAGACATTTTAACTTTCCATAGCAGGAGAGCACAAGTGTGATTAATACCAGTACCGATGGAAGGGTCAAATGTAAGTTAGCCAGTAGCTATACTTAGCATCATTAGTTACACCTTTGCTTGGCAAGTCAAGCTGTCCACCGTGAGGGACTTGTACTAGCTTAAGCACTGCATTCAGTCACTAACATGTGGCTAGTAGGCTAATGTTTGACTTTACCAACAGACTGGACAACCAATTGTCCATCTTTAGTTTTGACATAAGTTAGAGACATTGACACAAGGCAATTCAGAAACTGCTGAAAGATCTGAGGCCGCGTTTGGTTCAAGTGTTGTGCTGGTTAGCCTTTCTCTCTAACCCTGTTTTATTGAGTAGATGTTCTCACCAAATATTTTGTCCTTAAGTATGAGCAACCCTTCCCTTTTATCTGGGGTGGTCTTAAAGGTATAGTTTGACTTTTTGGGAGATATGTTTGCAAAGTTCTAAAGCTCACTAATTAACAGGTTATGTTTCTTTTGTTTAATCCGTACAAAAACCAAAGTGTAAAACGACCAGCTGTTGGCTAGTAGTAAATCTTAGCATGAAAGCAAATGATGTTTTTTTTTTTTTTTTTTCCCAAAATGTCTAACTTTTCCTTTAAGCAAACCCCACCGGTCTTTTGGCCTTTGTCACTTGTTGCATTTTTGTTTATTTGGTGTAACCTTAACCTACAAACCACTGTTTCCCCTCTTCTACAGATCTCAAAATACATTTTTCACTCAGTCTTATTTACTCTTCTCTCCTGTGTCTCTGCATTCTTACAGTCCTAAATTTGTGGCAGTCCCCCAGGATCACCACGCAGTCCTGTCCAGCAGCGGTAGCGTTCTCTCCCCCTGCGACCCTCGTAACTGTTTGGTTCAACAACCCGACGCCCCCAGCACCTAACCTCACTGCTCCAGCCCAGGCCCTCGCCTGGGACTGGTAGTAGGAGCCCTGCAGAGACAGAGACACTCTGGAAGGGGGTTCCCTCAGTCTAACACCCCCCAGCCCCACAGTCCAACCTGGTGCTTAGTGGACTCTGTGACCCCCACACCCCAACCTCAAACGCTACATGGCCCGGCCCCTGGCAGGCCTCCTGGTTACCTGGGTCACGGAAGAAGAGCAGGGTGTTCTCATCTTCTCCGGAAGTGACTTCCTGTCCTGGAAATGACTAGACTGAGGCAAAAATGCCAGAGTGACAAATCAGGGGAATCTCTTCCCTTATTCCTACCAGTATTTATTTATAATTTATTGATTATTTATTTACATATTGATTTGTCACAAGTTTCTGAGATATTTATTACGGGAATGTTTTTTTCTGTGTTTGTTGGTCATTCTTCAGGATGGAAATCAAGACGTGTTTTACTGTGTGTGGTGAAGACTTCGGTAATCACAGACAACTTGGCACATTCACTACTGCACATGGCCAATTCTGTTCTCTTCAACAAAGGAAAACCAATGCAAGCAAAAGCAGAACTTCCTCATTGCAAATGTTCCTACTGGTCTAGTCAACAGGTTTAAAACTTGCCTAACCTTACTATATGGCATTGAAGATGTTAGATTTTGTCAGTATAATAATCCAAAAATATACAGTATATGCCATTTTTACATAGGGGTGTGAGAGTACAGTGGGTTTGACATTGCAAACAGACTAATGAAGGTAAGCATTTTATTACAAGAAATTTGTTTCTTGTGGTGGTGACGGGTGGATTTCAACTACCTTTCTAACGCCACTAGTCTTTCTTGGAATGCCTGTTTTTTTATACTTTTTTTTTTTTGCGAATCATGTGCATAAATACTATTTTATACCTCCTTTTTATTTTTATTTATTTTTACAGCAGACTCTGGTGACGTGGTTGTGTCTGTTACATAGCTCAGATCTCTTTAGAGACTGAGGTAGATGAGAGGCTGTTTGAGATCAGGACTAGGGCTATTGGCCTGGGTTTTTGCCTTTTGAATTGCACAGGCTTAGGTGACCATGGAGTGATCTGACCTCTTTCTTTTTAACATTAGTCATGAACTGAGGATTCCCCAAAGGTGTGCCTCTTCTTGAGTTACTGTCACCTTTTACCAGTCTTCTCTGTGAGCTTTTTCACTGTATTTGTCACATCCCCAGAAAACATACCACGTTTAGTGTCCCATACCATGATGATGACAGAAATATCAATCAAATTGACATTTTCAGTATCCCAAGCTACTCCTTGTCTGTCCTCGTATCATCTCCTTATTGAGGCTGTCTCTACATGCTTCCTCCAAACAGTATGCAGTACTGTCCAAGCACAATCATGCAAAATGCATTTTTAGCAATACAGTAGCACTGGTCGTAAACTGGTCTGGATAACATTTACATAATATTACCATGAACTAACCAGCAGACTGAGAAGAGGAATAAGACAGCAAGAGTATCCCCAACTTTCTTAAAACAATGGGGACACGGTTACAGCACTACCATCAATTTTCCTTTCTCACAATCGAGATATTGCCTCTTTTTGAAACACTGTTTTGATCACAGAGGAATTACACCCATCTCTGACTGAGATGGATGTAATTTGTGACGTTTGTTGCATAATTGAAGTCCCCTTTCTCTATCTTTACACCCTCACAATGTCTTTAATGTTGATACTGTCCTCATTGCACTGAATAAATTCTTTTGCCACTAGGATATGAAACAGATAAACTAAAACGACATAGCCAGTACCCTGTTGTAATGACAGATAAAAGCATTTCTGTTATAACTGTGGAGAATTAGTGGACTCTTTCTGTTCTCTGTGTGTGTACATTTGTTGGATTTGTCTTCGTTAACAGTGTAGATTGTTACTTTTGCAACTACAGAGTGATGGAAACATTTGTGGTCCAAAAGTAGCTTCTGAACCCATGCAAGCTCATTGGTGAGCTAACTCTAATTGGTTTGTTTGCACAATATAGCAGTGGATGGAGAGAGACTAATCCAGTGAAAGAAAAAAAAAAACTGGCTTAAAAAGAATGATAGCTGTATGCTGTACTACAGTGGGTTTTAAAGTTTCTCCTCCATTTAAAACTCTGTTTAATTGGTTTCACAAGTAAATTAAAGATCTGTCCTTGGATTTGTATGTGACTTTGTGTGTGTGTTTGTTTCTCTATCCCACCACTTTCTGATGAACTAAACAAATTATCAATGTATCCATGCAGACAGGGCACGCAGACACACACACACACACACACACACACACACACACACACAGACACGCAAACACAAACACACACACACACATACACACACGCACAGTGGATTAAAGTGTTAAAAAAAAAGCACTTGAGAGTTTAGACACTGATCCTTACGTTTGTTGCTCTGCAACACCTTAAACAAAGTACATTTGAGAGAGTCACGTCTTTGACTGTGTAAGTCAGTAAAGACAAATAAAGCAATCTATTGGAGACAGGATGAGGTAATTCGAGCAGTGATCTGAGACAGAGGAGGAGACATCAGCAGAGATGGTCAGAGTGTATTGTAAACTTGGTAAATCACTGTAAAGCTGGCTCTTTTCTTATCTATGTCCTCCTTCAATTTCCTGCTGGTTGTATCTTGAGTGCCAAACTCTTGATTCTGTCATGGTTTCATGCAGCACTGGCTTATTATCATTTTTAAGTAGTTCCCTCATGTCCATCTGTTGGTTGGTGGAAAGCTTTAGCTCTCTGTCACAAAAGGAAGCAAATAAAACTAATGCGGTCAAAACTCTCCTGATCTGGCTCGACATCAGCTGTCAATCAAATTAATATGACTAATTCATATTTTTTAAACAGCATTCGCCTCAATAATGGACTGCGAATCTAAATCTCAGACGATAATAATTTTCTTAGTATTGCGTAATCGGGACTTGTGTCTTGATATGTAGCAATTTTGATACATTATCTCATAAGTAATAAGGGCTCCAATAAGGCAAATATAGTATAGTTATAACTCACTATCTCATCAGTCTGAGTATGTCATATCTAAGACTTAGATTTTCAAATGTTCAGTGGTGGAATATAACTAAGTACATGTACTCATTTACTTTACTTTAATTTTGAGGTACTTGTACTTCACTTGAGTATTTTACTTTTAGGCTACCTTATACCTCCACAGGGTAAATATTGTTCTTCTTACTGTTCTGCATTTATTTGACAATTTTTACCTGCTAATTACTTTCAGTTTAAGAGGAAAAACTCTTTGGTTAGTTGAAAAACTGACCTCCTAATTATTGCAATAAATTATACGATCAGCCAATTTTTTTTATTTCTATCAGTCCTAGTTTGTCACATATTTTTCTGCGCGCGTGTGTGTGTGTGTGTGTGTGTGTGTGAGGGAGAGAGAGAGAGAGTTTGGCGCCGTGGCCAACAGTAAGGACATGTGTGTGTGTATATAATAAGGAGGTCTGCCCCACCATTACACCCTGAGGGTGAGAGAAGGGCGTGGTTAGGGAAACACCCCCATCAAGGTGACATTGTAGTGGATGAAGCCGACCAAACTGTCACATGTGTACAGCTGTTTACCTGATTCCGGTGTGTCCTCGCTGCCTCCGTGTTACCGACTTACCTGCACACGCAGTTTTTTTTGTTTTGTACGGGCTGCCGCCGCGCAGCTGGACGCGGAGTGCTGAGATTGTTGCAAGGAGGGGGCAGCGCTCTCTTGAACTTTTACAGCTGTTTCCGATCATTTTTGAATGCGCTTTACTGAAGTAGCTCAGTGCTGGAGCGGCCAGCGCCTCATAAAAGCATGGACGGATTTAGCAGAGTCGCTTTTCGCAGGAAACAACAAAGTGCGGAGACTGCGGAGCCTGCGGAACCACGAGAGGCAGGTCAGTTTTTTGAGGAATGCTGGGGAAACATTTTGATAACGGAAACACGACTATCCCAGCGCTACTGTAAGAGATCCGTTTCTCACCTGCTGATCATACCGTACGTTTTATGTGCGCCGATTGTGCCCACTTATTACTACACATTGCATATTCATGAGAACTTCCCGTCTGAGAGCACGACTACGAATCATTACAGGCTGTAAATGCTTTACCTGGCTTCAAGGTGGCTCAGTGTTGTGACTCGTTGGTGTTCTTGTACTAGCCCTCATTTGGTTTTGTCAGTCAGGTTGGGAAAGCACGGAATGGCCAGACTGTAACACACCTACACACCTACATCTCGGCCCTTGTGTACACACCACTGCTGACTTAGGGGCTGCTCAGCAGGTATGAAGGTTTCAGAGGCAAGCCCCAGCCTGTTGTGTAGCCATCTACATGCTGGAGGGCATCATTTTTTTTCATTCTGGAAAGCGCCACTCCATAGGAAGTCAGAGAACCTCGACTGCTCAGGCTGTAACTCTCAGGCACATACAAAGAACAGTTCCTTAATGGGCTCCCTTGCATTTTGTATTTCAGCCTCAGTTTATAAAATGTGATCAAAAACAGTGTTGGGATCTGTCTCCACCCACGCTGGATCTTTACAGAGCTGGGGAGCTGTAACTTGAAGTTTGCCCAGGCTTTAGTCCGATGGCTGCCTATATTTATCACAAAACAAGGATCCGAATGCATGTCAGTGCTGTCTGTCTGGGCATGAACCACTGAGACAGGAGGCACTCGCCTAACTTCTATTATCTCGCAAATCTGCAGAGTGCTTGTGCAAACATGCAGCTAAGGATTGCTTTAGCCGTTGCAGTCTGATGTGAACTTTGCTCAGTGGTTGATAGTCCCACTATTAAGATCGGGCAAGGTGGCTTCAGCTCACAAGGCACAAATAGTCTGTCAGCTCTCAGCCCAAGTCACCCATCTGCACAATTATTTTGGGGTTCGGAAGTGAGGAAAATACCAGAATACCCAGAGATTGTATCTGTGTGTCACCAATACTGCAGTCAATTTCATATTGATTCATCGTCACAGCTGCCGCCCATATTGCAGATTTGTGTTTTTCCATCATAGATGATTAGCTTCGACCTTCCTCACAGCTCCGAAAAACATTTCCTCTTGTCATCCCTTCATTTCTGCTCCCCAGCCTCAATGCTAGTCTCACTATTTCATTACTGAGCTTCTGTAAACACACTGTATCTGTAAAACTAACCTGTACTTGAACCTTGGTTGATTCTCGAAAGCAAAAGCACCGAATAAAACTAATAAGTATAACTTCATTGCCCCTGACATAGTTAAACAGTAACTCTTTCCATTTGACTTGGTTCAGTATTACTTGTAATGATCCAGTGTTTTTTTTACGACTGGCTGATCTTGCATTTCTTGAAACATGGATATGATTTCACAAGAGAAGCAGTATTAGTTATAATGATGCTCTGTCATCCAACTTCATACGTCTAGGTCACTGAATTGGTATATAATAGGCCATCCTAAGTCCATTCTTTCATGCTGAAGAAGATGCTTTACTATAATTTATGTCTGTTTTGACCCTGTTCTCTTGGATAAATGGTTGTGTGTGTCAGTCTGATGTCCTTTCATAGTGGGTCATCTCTGAATGTAAATTTCAATTCACTGTCATCCTGTTAGCGCTTGTTTAACAGAGTTGGGCTGCGCAAATGTGCAATATAAATATCAACACTAAACTCTCTTTGGATACCATTATACACTTCAAAGAGGTGTAAGTGTTTCTGGGCCTCTCTCGTGTGTCAGGATAAGTTTGAAGTAAGTAGAAGCAAATTGCTTTCTCTGCAAAGGTCTCGCTTATTCCTTTATACACAAAACACCCCACAGCTCAAGTCTCTATCTTATCATAACTCGAATGTAGAATGAAATTTATTTAGTGTTGTAAGTCCAAATAGCTTGGGGGCATGTCAGTCTGAGATGGTGTTACTGTGAGGACAGCTGTATCAGTCTCCAACAAAGGAGCTGTTTGTTTTGTCTGCTAAGACAGATGCAGTGGGTCTGTATGAATCAGAAGCTGTGCGGCCTGGTAGCCTACTGCTGCTGGTTTTGTTTTGCTACACTGATGTCCATTCAGCCTGAACTGAACCCTCTCACTGTCCTCTACTGGCTTTAACTCACTTCAGGCAGTAGTGGCTCCCTTGTGCTGCTCAGTTCATGATGGCTTTAATATGACTTCTTTTTATATGCCGTGCATTGCTGTACCACATCAGTATAAACTACCCATAAATCATAGCTTCTGGTATGGAGTAGCATTGCTTCATGTGTGATAGGTATTGGAATTCTAAAAGGTCATTTGGAAAGAATTTTCCTTTCCCTCTGCTTTTTGGTTATGTCAAGATTTACTCTTGTAAATAACTCATGAACAGAAAAGTCTCATCCTCCCAGAATAGACATCATGCTGAGAGGTATGTCAGTAGAGGTATGTCTTGGAAAATGTCCCAAAGCGGGAAGCATAGACAATACAACCAAAGGCTCATGCTTTTGTAACTTAAGTTCTTACTATTATCTTTTCGTGCTGTATATTATCATTCTCATCGAAAAACATCAGTGCCAGATATGTTTTAATGAAAAGAATTATTCCGTTAAAGCTGCACTAATCAATATATTTACATTAACAGTAGAAAAAATTACAATGTTATGTGAAAGTTGTAGTGATGAACTAACAGAGAATTATTACGCAACTCTGCAGTTCCCCTCAGCTCTACAGTGCGTTTTTGCATCTTTCAGCTCATTGTTTTGGTTTTACGCCCGCAACTTAAACCTTTTGGTTAACTTGCAGCTATTTTCTTTGAAGAAATTCTGATAAACCAACTGTATGCTATGTACCCAGTGACTAGCTGGTGAAGAAAGTGGAGCATTAAGCAGCTAAAGATCCATACATTTTCCTCAGGAGTTGGTAGGGACCAAACCAGAGCGAAAAGGAGTGAATATTGGACTTAACATTTATCGGGTGACTAGAAACACTACTCGTTGCTCAGTGTCTGCTGGATGTGTGAATATGCAGTTTTTCATTTTTCATTTTACTAAAATTTTTGGCTTTGTTAGGTATAATACATAAAAGTTGGGTTTGCAGCTTGTTGCGCTAAAATTAATACCAGCAGATTCAGAAAGTCTCAGAATTTAATCTATGATATCAGGTTCATGTATTTCATCTAAATTGAGCATTTGGAACTGAGATTAAGCTCTGAGTCAATTTGGGTAGCATGGGAAAAGCAAACAAACAAATATGTCATTTAAAATCTTAGAGTAGTATTATCACTAATTATCATTGGCTATGATAGGCATTCCATATCTTCACTGTCTTCTTGGGTCTTTTTTATTTTATACATTATGTATTTTAAATACATGCTAGACTTTCAAGTCTGTGTTTCAATCAGCTTGATCTTAATAAAGGGTGTTGTTTTTGAAATTATAGTTAAGGCTTTAATACAGAATTGCTTTCAGATTTATGTAATTTTATTCAGTTTTTAATTGTGGCTCAAGAATTCAGTTTTTTTTTTTTTTTTTTTTTTTTCTAATTTAATTTTAAAAGATATTCTGGCATTAATTGGTTTCCGTAGGTCCTGCTATTACCTTCATGTTCCTACAATATCCTGCGCTCTCTTTGTTCTTTGCACATGGATCAATTCATGAGACTGTGAAGAGGGAGTCTTGTCTCATCTTTGTATTTTGTGACTTTATCAGCTATTTTGTTTTGCTTAATTGTTCAAATTACATTTTGGTACAACTGCTGCATGCATAATATTAGTGACTATGATGTATGTTGTGGTCATATATGCCAGTTGAATAGTTCTCAAAGCATTGTTTTATCTTAAGGTGCACAAAGCTAAAGGCCATTTAAAAAAAAAAAAAAAAAGAATTTAACACCTCACCTGAATGGCTATTGATTTTTGTTAATACATAATGTCGTATTACACTAAGGAATGCTGAATTACTTATTTTCCTTATTTGAATCTTCCCCTAAGTTTACTCCGTATCAAGCAGAGATGGCTCACATAGGACGTGACTGCATGAGGTGTGGAGGAAGTTATTGGTTTGTTCAGTTGATAACCACAGTGGGTGTGGGCGTCACTCATACACGTGCTCGCACAACACAAAATCACCAATATTTAGGATCAAGGTTGAAGTTTTCAAATGCGCCAGTAGGTGGAGGTAAACTCTCAAAAATCGCCTCCCCCCCTGACAAGCAGATAGACCCTTTGTGCTCAGCATGTGATAAGGAAACACACAGTCAAGTACTCCTGTACAACAAAGCAACCATCCACTTGCACTACATCCTGCCACGATACTGTGCTGTTGCCTCCACATCAATTAGGAAAATAATCAGTGTTTCTCATTTTGTCAAGTAGTCAATATAAAACCGAAAGTTGCTCCCATGTGAAAGGAGATTATTATGCTTTTGCTCTTCATCAGTTTCATTTCGACTCACCAATATATGATAATTTAAAAAACTGAAAATTGGCAGATCAATATCAACCATAACTGTAACTATAACAACCACATACGCACACACTATTGCTGTGATTCTGGGAAGACGGGGACATTTTCCACAGATGCCCGCAGGAAAAACAATGAGGTGGAGAAAGGAAGCTAACAGTGAGCTACCTTTAAACTGTTTGTATAGAAATGTGTAAAATTTCTTTAGGAAAAGATGGGTGGGAAGAATAAAGTCTCCTGACACTCTCTTTTACTGGTAACTATGTGTTTTCATAGCCAGATTGCTCTCTAATGGAATCTTCAATTGACTGTAAATCGATTTTTTTATTTTACCTCCAAACCTTATCAGCCTTGTTTGATACACTAAATCAAGGAAATGGTGAATACTGTCAGTCTGAATAACAATATACCCTGTCAATAGTAGTCTAAATATCTTCAGTGTTTTAGCCAGGAAACGCTGTTTTTCTTTCCATGCACCAGCTGGGGCTTCCTGACTGCAGTGTGTTCAATTGTTAGCCTGTTAGGTTCTTTCCACAAAGCTACTGTAATCTATATCAACTCACGATCAGTCTAGGCTCAGAATATGAGAATTCAGACCTGCTGTGCTGGCCTGCTGGACACTGTGGGACCAAGAGACACTGTGAGGAAGTAACTTTACAGAGAGGAAGATGTGGAGCAATTGTATTAACTAAAATTGTTTTCTCACTTTTGCGAAATTTTGGACAGCCCTTCTGCAAGGAGACAGAAAGATGTGAAGGTGTTGGTGGTTAGAGGAATTGTCTTTCTCTTCAGTGCTGTCTCTCTTCTCTTGGACAGAAGAGCATAGTACAGCGGACTGTCCTGTCAGGCGTGGGTTTCCTCTAGCTCTTTGTTCACTGGCTGAGGTGGAGGAAGGAAGGGGAGAAAGCAGTAAACAGAGGTGTATTTAAAGCCCCTGTATGCATGTAGAGCACTAGTTATTAGTACTAGTTATTAGTTCATTTCCTTTTGACCTCATCTTTTAGTACACCTCAGTTTTTGTTTTTTTTTCTCACCACTGTTCCTAACATGTTTTGCCTGCTGGCTTGGACATGGCATGGACTGCCTGGCTGCTGGTTACTGGAGGTCCCGTGTGAGACATTTCGCCTCTGGTAGGTGATCCTTACAGTCTGGACGACACAGCAAGGATGAACACTAGTTGATACATTCAACAGTATTTGTGTATATATATATATATTAGGAGGAGATTTTGGGTTGGAATTTCCTTTTTCTCTTTTTTTTTTTCTTTTTTCTTTTTCAAAATATAAAACACTGGACGGACAATGAAACGACGGCGCAAATACTGGTTTTGGAGCCGGAAAGGTAAAAACTCAAAGATGTGTCTGCTCTGCTGTTATGGTAAGATTTGGAGAATCCATATTTTTATTTTGATTTGATGTTAAATGATGAAAAGTAGTGATAAGTGAAGAAGAGCGGGGTTTTTTTTGTTTGTTTTTTTTTTTTTTCTGCTCATCCTTTCATAAACATCCACTGTGACTCATCTTTCATCACCGTAAAAGATTCCCCTGACGTGTTCCATCCCTGCTGCTCTGTTATCCTCGTGTGACTGGCATTTAGCTAATCTGTATTTTCTACCAGCGAACAGGATCCATTTTCTAACGTTATCATTTGGCTGCTCTCTCACAAAGACCATTTATTTTTCACTTTGCTGACATTTTGCTGTTCCCTCTGACCATGATGATTTGTGCAAGTGCGAGGGACATCTGTAATTCTTCTTTTTATTAGGTTTTGTTAGCAGTCAATGGTTAATCAGAATGTATGTCTGCTAAATGCATTTGCTTCATTATTACTTGTCATATACAATGAACATGCTTGGAGTGTTTGTGGTGATTCACTGAGCTGCAGTGTTGGCCTCCATGCGGACTAGCCTGCTGCAGTGGAGCAATACAGCAGAGTGTAAGGGAGCACTTAAACCCACCATCCTGGAAAAAAGGACCGTTTTGTTCTAAGAGCCCTGGGAAACATGTCCACCTCTTAAGACACCCTCTTCCAACCACTCTGGACTTTTGGCAACATCCCCAAGTGGCCCGTTACCCAACTGCATTGGATTGTGTGTCTTTATATGTGGTGCAGTAGGCCAGTGGGTGTGTGCGTGTTGTTACATTGCGACCCCTCAATACCACCCACCTTTCTTAGGGTGGTGTGTGTTGTTGGTGAGCGGGGGTGAGTCACCCCTATTTAACAGCCGAGGAGAGAAAACAGTGTGAGGCATTCTGCTTTCATTCTCACTGACAGGAAGGAAAAGGCTGGGAACACCAGAAAGCCCAGGTCCGTTGACCACGCTCATTGTTTCGACTTGGGAGAGGGTGTCACAGGCAGTAGTAACTCAACCTGCTGGTATCAGTGCGCATACACTCATATATTTTGTATTATGTTTCTGTCTATTTATACTGGAGCCTACAAAAGATAGTCCTAACAGTTTGGGAAAAGTTTGAGAGCATTTGGTGGTCTTACAGATAATCACACAATTTACATTTGTGGTGAACTGTTCCTTTTTAAGATGTATTGAGGGGGTTAATAGTTTCTGTAAGCAATAATAAGCACCGATAAGGTGATATTGACAAAACAGAATTAGAGTTAAACTGATAATTGCAGAGATACTGGTATGTTGGCAGCATACTGTATATGTCAGCTGATAAATGGAAATGAAGAAATGGCAGTGCAAAAATGCCAAAGGTATGACTCAGGTAGCATTGACACAGTTTCTCCACTACTTAGTTTGTACACCAGAGAACACTGACGAGTTTATTTTTCAACTGCGAAATGTCCGCCTCAGTACATTTGTATCTTGGTCAGAATTCTTTTAAAAAAATTAATTTTAGGGAGCCTTATCAAAATATTTCTGTTAACTGATATACAGTATTATTGGATTTAAGTAATTTATTGGTATGCTTATAATCACAGTATTTTTCAATACATCCATATTGATACTTCAACATTATTTTAACAATGACTGTTGGTACTTTCATACAATATTTAATCAAAATAATGGATGATGAAATTGTCTCTTATTACGAATGTGGCTACAGAGGCCAAGCGGTTAGAAGCATTTAGTTAACTTTTATGTAGCCTTCAAGACCAGGAAAAGGCTATATTCAATTATGACAATATCAAAATATTAATTCTAATATCATGAAATTTGAAATTATATTGAGAGCTAGTGAAGCAATATTTTAATTATTGAGCTACAGGATGAAGCTCAGTTCTGTTTTTTTTTTTTTGTTTTTTTTTAAAAGTACATTTATAAAAGTGTGGATATCAATTAGTCACATTAATATACTTTAACTGGTGAAAGGGGAAACATGTGATGTGCTAGTGGTGGCCCCAGGGGCTCGTTCTACTGCTCCGTGTGTTGTTGTTCTCCTGAAGGCTTTGTCTTCATGACCAGCAGTGATGAGTGTCAGCTGTCTGGCTTGATGAAGGATGAGTGTGAGGCATATTGACCAACAGCTGAGAAAGCTGTAGCCCCACCGTCAGGCCAAAATGTTCACTCATACACAAGAAAATATCAAAATTCAACTGGAAGCTTGGCATGAAATGCATAAAACACATACATGCTCACTAGAGCATAAAATCTTTTCATTTTGAATATTTTAGCTTTCCTGTTTCATTCAAGCAAAATGAGCGCAAACTTTGAACACAGTGTGTCTCCCCTAATTGAATAAGGAAGTAAACTCTTCATGTCTCGTCTCAGGACACAGTTTTCATTTTTAGCCCCATTTCTAGAAGGACTGTACAGGCGGCTGTTGAATCCACCATTTTTGTATCGTATTGTGTAGCCTTCAGAGGTATGACTGGTTGTCCTTAGCATGGTTACCGATTCATTTTCCCTGTTCCTTCCTTATGTTTTCGCTACGGCTCTAATGGGGCTCAAGCTTCAGATTTGTAGAGCTTCAACACTGTTTGTTCCACCGAGATGATAAGACCGGTGTGTGGGTGCCTGAGTCTGGAGGCAAACTACCTAGTCAGGTGAAGATGATGATGAGCTAAATTTGATACTGGCATTTTGTTTCCACTTGGTGAGTGTTGCTGTGGTTGTCATATTCTTCTGTGGTAGGTGCTTTCTGGGAGACAGTGTTTTTCTACCCTTCTTCCATCATATGTTCTTCTCTGTTGCTGTTTTATTTTTTTCTTTCTCTCAAGCCTCTCTATCTGTCTTTCTCTCTCTCTCTCTCTGCCTATTGATCAGCATTCCTCCCGGCATGCCTTGCTTTACTGACGAGAGACAAGAGATATGCTCACTCACACAAACAGATACCTTGACAAATTAATTTGCCACAGAGATACACTTAAGACATATGCACATGCGTGTATTTACTGTATATATTTTCTAACACAGGCAAAACTTTGTGTGTGTGTGTGTGTGTGTGTGTGTGTGTGTGTGTGTGTGTGTGTGTGTGTGTGTGCACCCATACACATCCAAGTAAAGGCATACAAGCTCTATTTAAAGTCCAGACAAACATGAATAAGTCATGGTGTATGATACTTGGATGCTTCAAACGCCAGCAGTGACGGGACAAGTGCTTTGCACAAGTAGAGGGAACATTACTTTGAGCAGACACAATTCACCGGAGCGTTTTCATTTCCTACAAAGATGAGTGATCAAAAATTTTGCCTGATGTGTGGGTTGTCAGCAATGGCTGTATTGTGAGAACTGGATGTAGTGTTTCAAAATGGTGGGGTGTTTATTCCAATGATACTTATTCACCCGCTGCATACACCCAAAAACATTTGAGCCTTCCACATCCTTGATTTGTAATACATTAAAATTCTTAATCTAAATTCTTTCTCTGGTTCTTCCAGCCAAAGAAATTAAAGTCATATGAACAATCTGATTTTGCTTTACCAATTTATCCCAGGTTAGCAATTCCTGTAATATCTCAGGTTGTATTTGGCGAGCATTAATGTGACGAAGTACCTTTTATTTCCCAGGTATTTATTTACTAGATTTCCATCTGTTTATTTTCTCTATAACCGTTTTGCAATTTAGTGTGCAGGGACTTTACTGTTGGAATATGTATTATTTATTGTACGGGTAAAGAAAAAAAAAAAAGGGCTCTCTGGAGCTGAGACCTGCAATTTTGACTGTGTCCACCTGAGGGCTTGCTTTGAACAATCTAGTCAGCTAATCAAAGGCCACCCTTGACTTAAGTTTTTGCAATTGCCAGGCAGCAACAGCCAATCAGACTGGTAATATTGAACACGTTGACTTGTCATAGTAGGAACAGCACAGGTATTACTGGCATTAACAATGGCTCTGCTCTGTTCAAGCGTCCCAGTGAGACAGTGAGCCGGCATGGACAATAACAGAACCCTAAACCTGAAGTAGCTAATTGAAATTCAGCCATCATAAATGTCATTTATACCTGTCTTTTGTACTGTGAGGGGTCAAAATGTTATACTGTTGTGGCTTCAGTCAGTGAAATCTAAGCCTTCCACGTTACCTGTCATCAGTCAGAACAGAGCACCCGATCAGCCCAGTCTGTGGTAATGTGGCTGCGCTGTTCGAGTGTTAAATGATTTTAAAGTGGAACGTAGTCAATCCTGTTAGCCAGGATGTGATTTGTAAAGCCTGCAAAGAATAGTAATTCAAGCAGGCAGAGAAGAAAGGTGGATACATTCTGAAAGGGTTAGAGATCGAAGTACATACAGTACTTTCACAAAGTACTCACAGTATTTTACATTTACTCTGTCTGAGGTAAAATACAAAGACCATTTGCCCAAGAATCAATACTAGATGTCAAATGCTCAAATTATCAAAATGGTACTTGACTTGATAAACCTTCATTTTTTGATTTTTTTTTTTTTTTTTTTAAGGTCAGCAAAAACTGTATTAAAACAACCATTTAGTCTATATTACTTATGTGTCTACCGTGCACTCATGCTCACATACATATACATACTTTTGCTGATGCACTCAGACATGCCAATAATGAAGTACTTACCGCTCTCAGCGATCTCTTTGCTGTTAATTCAGGGTGGATTATAGTGGGATTTATTCTGTGTGTTTATTGCGAGGAATGCTGAGAAAGGTAAGGTTGTTAATGAAAGCATCCAAACTTCTTTTGTGCTGAGATGGTTTTCAAACACTGTCAGTAAACTAATTGTTGAATCAATTCTGCGTTCAGATAAACAATTTCGTTTGGCCGGGTTATTACATATCTCACAGCACTGCTCAGGACTGAATCTGCACAGTCAGCCCTGATTTTAGCAGGTGGTGAGTTGTGTTTTTTTTTTTTTTTTTTTTTAAATCCACTGGCAGATTGACACCAAGGATGGCATGATGGTGTGTGTGTGTGTGTGTGTGTGTGTGTGTGAGATTGTGCTAGGCTGATTTTGGGAACCAATCCAAGGTGGGTTGTTACTGTGATGCGGGGGCAGATGCTGACTCGTCGCCTGCTGTCCTCTCATGACAGATGTGCCCTGATGTGGTAGAGACAGAAAATTTCCTTTTGTAACGTGTTTGCTGTGTATTTGTAGCTTTTTTTTTTTTTTTCCCTCGTGTGTGTGTGTGTGTGTGTGTGTGTGTGTGTGTGTGTGTGTGTGTCTGCAGACAATACCCATCATTCATCATTGACCTTCATAATGTGCTTGGTGCACCATGAGGAGGAGGGAGTCAATGAAAACAGCAGAGGCTCAAATGTGTGTGCATGCCATGTGTGTGTTTATGTGCGTGTGTAATGGCACAGATGCATGTGTGCATACATTTTAAGTGATGCGGGTTTAATTAATGATTTTGTGTGTGTGTGTGTGTGTGTGTGTGTGTGTGTGTGTGTGTGCGCACGTGTGTGTGTGGGAGGCCCACTGTTCTATGCATATAGAGATGTGGTGGGTAATGGCTTGGAGCCATGCTGCGCTCCTCTCCTCCACTCCCCTCTCCTCTCAGGCCAGAGGGGAGGGAGAGGGAGGGAGGGAGGGAGGGAGAGAGAGAGAGAGAGAGAGAGAGAGAGACCGGTAGGTGCATCTGATAGAGCGACATGGGAGATGGTGAGGGAAACACCAGCTGCAGCAGCAAGGAGGTAGAAATAAGTTTGAGGTGGGCAGTTTGTGTGTCTGTGATGACTGGGAGGAAGGTAGTTAGGCACACGGAAGCAAAGGACAGTAGAAAATGTATGCACATATATTGTGTTGTTGCATGCTTGAAAGTGGCTTTACAAAAAATCAAAAAGAACAATTGTGATACTAAATTTAAATGAACACTTCCTTATTAATACACTACTGATCTGAAATACTGAAAAAGCCCTGGGTTTGACAGGTTGTGTAGAAAATGCTGATGAGCCCTTCATTCTGCGGAGCCAAACAGGAGGAAAAAGTCTATCCTAGAGGAGATTTTTGAAAGTCGCACAGACGCACTAAGCCGTTGTCATGAAAAAACATACAAACATGGCTCAAGTTTCGATGTGAAAATAAATGATATACAGTAGCTTGTTTGTCCCTACCCTCTGATGCGTGTTTCCTGAATTAGCACCCCTACGGTAGCAAGAGACCTGACTACGTCCTTTGCTCCCGTCGTAAGTACTCCAGCCACTAGACTGCTTTCTCACTTGAATGTAAACATGTTGTTTTGAGACATTCGCCTAAAAGAAACAAATGACCAATAGGGTCATTTTTTTATGCGAGGAAAGTCTCCAATAAAATCGGACAATAAAGTCCTTCTTTGATCTTGTGCCTTAACGCTGCTCTATATTTTTATATTAACAATGGATCAAAGTATTTTGTGTAACATTTAAGAGGTCACTCGTAGTGATGAACCCAGAGGGAATTATCACCAACTCTGTAATTCCCCTCAGCTGTATGGAGTGTTTTAGCTTCTTTCAGCTCACTGTTTTGACTTTACAGTCCATAATTTTGCTGTTATGATTCACTCTCACAGCTCCCATCAACCTCATGACCAGGCAAGCGGGCAGCTGTTTTTTAGGGGAAAGTTCTGATAAAGCCACTGTATTCCACCTGTGCACCACTTAACACTGGACAGGCAAAGTTAGTGATTAGCTGGTGAACATAGTGGAGGATGTAGAGTTGGTGGAGACCAGACTACAGCTAAAAGGAGAGAGAATATTGGGCTAATTTCATCAGGTGGCCAGAAACTCTTAATGCAAGCTAATTTTGACATA